>NC_056737.1:263304462-263329000 GCF_019279795.1 Protopterus annectens
GTGAGGCTTACAAGGAGCCGGAGGAAGAGAATCAGGAGCCATTCTAGATTCTGAAAAATCATCAATACTTCGACAATGTCTAGAACAGGAGTATATCCAAAGGCCTATGCTGAGGAAGAAGAAGAAAATCCCCAAGTCTCTTTTTAGATTCAGAGAACCTGACTTTCCCAGTGGAAATGTTCCCTTATGGTATATAAAGTTTCTAAAAGAAAAATCCTCAGGGGGAGAAGCAGAAGGAATGGAATCTTCTGCATCAGAGTCCTCATAAGTAGGTATAGGCAATTCTTGTTCATTAGAAGAGTCAGAAGAAATAGAATCCTGTTCAGAAGATTCATAATCAATGTCTTGCCTAGGCCTCTTAGAAGGAAGGGTTGGCTACCCCTGATCAGAGTAATTAAATCTTCTGCCATTTTGATAATTTGATTTTTAGGCATAGGGGCCTGCACATGTGGCCCAGGCGTCGGTTTCTTAGGCATAGGTCTAGTTTTGAAGATAGCGTTGGTCTAATATACAAATCTGTAGGGCCTGAAAACACCCTCAGAAGCCAGTGCCTGCACAGCAACTCTGGACCCATCCAAGCTAGAAACATCCATGGGTTCCATAATTGAAGCTTCTCGCGGCATACCAGACTCTGAATGGGTCTCAGTAGAGGCCTGCGAATCAGAAGTAGCGGGTATTAGGGACTGCAAAAGTGCCTCACTCAGTACCGGCGAACTGGCGCCTGGCTTAGGAAAGAGTCGGCGGCGGTTTTGGACCTCAACGGCCTGTCTCTGTCTTTTTCTTTGTGTTTTTTAGGTATTCCGGTAGTCAGATTGCTAACAGACATTTCTGGATAATTAAAGCGTGAGCTAAAATATTTAGAAGCAAAAAAGTACAGACGCTTGACAGTGCGTTGATTAAATAAAGCACAAAACCGACAGCAAGGTACACCGGGGTCAGGGCCTAGGCAAGGAATACAGTACAAATGAAAATCCTTATGAGGTATTTGCTTCCCACAAGTAATACAATTATTAACTTTTACTGACATCGGTAAGGAGCAAGAAAAAGTTTCCCCAACGGGGTACTTAGCTTTTTAGTTGAAGACTTCGGATCTGAAACTCGAAAATATAAATTTCAGGAATTGGCCGACTGGCACTTGTGAACTGCTTCTGCTTTGGGAACCACGCGGCAAGAAAGACTGATGTAATGGTGTCAGCTGCATGTTTTATACCCCTGACGACCTGACGTTAAGGAAGAAGGGACAGCAACCGAAGCAGGACCCAACACTTTGTTAATCAGGCCGACTGAGAGCAACCTGCCAGCAGATTACCCTAAATGTAATGACTGCAACAGTGAAACACGAAGAACATACAAGGTTACACCTCCAACAAAAAGCAAATACACCAGAAAGCTTTAAGCATAGTAAACAAAAAGAGAGGTGTAGTCAATAGAAGTCAGAGGGTTGGAGGGAGGGTAACCAGGGTAACCAGGACTGCAACAGTGAATACACTCGAACATCTACATTTATGGCAAGTGTAAACAACTGTACTATGTTCTTCATGTTTCACTGTTGCAGTCAATACACTTGGGAAGATTCCCAAAGCTATGGTTGGGAGGAGAAGTTTAAATAGCATTAGGGCCAGCTATAAGGCCCTGCAAGACTGCAGTGGCAAAGCGAGCTCTGGATTTAGAGAAAATTGGCAAATAATAATGCTTGGTGAAAGTATATACAGAACTCCAGGAAACAGCTTCTAGGATGTCCCTGGTAGGAACTCCTCTGAGAAAGGCTGTAGAAGTAGATGCAGCCCTGGTGGAGGGAGGTCTAACTCCCTGGGATAGGTTTTCCATGGTGCTTATAGCAGAAATGAATGCAATGGCTTATCCATTTAGAAATGGTTTGTTTTGAAATAGCCTTCCCCTGCAGCAAATGCTACCAGCAGCTGTTCAGATTTCCTTTGAGGTTTAGTCCTGTCCAAGTAGAATCTAAGTTGTCTGTGCACATCCAAGGAATGCAGTATTCGTTCCCCTTTGTTCTGTGGATTAGGAAAGAGGGATGGCAAATAAATGGACTGATTAACAGCCACACTGGATACCACCTTGGGCACGAAGGATGGATTGGTTCTGAGTGACACCCTGTCCGCATGAAAGATGATGAAAGGCTCCACTGCCATAAGGGCCTGTAATTCAGATACCCTTCTAGCTGAAGTGATTGCTAAAAGTAAAGCTGTTTTCCAAGAAAGAAATTATAAGTCTGCAGTCGCACCTGGCTCGAAAGGCGGTAGAGTGAGTTTATCCAATACAAAGTTAAGACCCTAGGCTGGGGTTACTCTCCTGGGTGGTATAAAATGTTTGGCCCCTCTGAGGAACTGCTTGAGCAGTGGATGAGAGAAGAAGGGTGGTCCTGGGTTATAATTAGCTGAAATGGCTGAGGTGTGGATTTTAATGTAGGAAAGAGACAGGCCCTTCTGAAGCATCTCAGTTAAGTATTGTAAAATCAGAGGTAAATTGGGCGCTGCTGTGCTCATCCCTTGAGATTGGTTCCAGTCACAGAATCTTTTCCATTTTTCAGCATAAGATTTTCTAGTACTAGGCCTCCTTGCCTCTAAGTTGACATTCATCAAAGGTTTTTTGAGGGACTGTAAGGGAGAGTTTAAGTAATTAGTCAGGCTGCAAGGTTCAGTGTTGGAAGCGGAGGGTGCAGAATCTGGTTCTCCTGCTGAGACAGCAGGGAAGGAGTCTGAGGCAGGTGCCATGGAGATAACCATGAAACACTGTAATGCTGGGGGGTACCAGTCTGGAGCAATCAAAATCATCCTTGGTTTGTCCTGTTTGACTTTTAGTAGTACTTTGGAGAGCAGAGGCAGCGGGGAAAAGGCATAGACTGATAGGATTTTCCAGTTGAAGGACAGAGCATCCACTTTCCAGGCTTGTTTGTGGGGAGTCCTTGTGAAAAATGTGTTCAATTGGTAGTTCTGGAGGGAGGCAAACAGGTCTATATCTGGGCTCCCCCATTCGCTTATCAACATGCTAAAAACCCTTGGTTCCAGTTTCCACTTGTGTGGGTCCATGAGGTTTCTGCTTAGTCCGTCTGCCAGTGTATTTAACTTTCCTGGCAGGAAATTAGGTTGTAGGTGCACTTTGTAGCTCAAGGCTGTGTTCCACAACGCCATGGCTAGTCTGCAGAGGAGGTAAGAATGTGTACCCCCTTGCTTGTTTATGTACCAGATAACCGTGGTCTTGTCCGTCTTTACCATTAGTTGTCCTGGAAGAATGTAGTCCTTGAAGGATGTCACAGCATTCTGTGCCCTGAATGCACTTCCCTGCCAGGTGAGCCCCCCATGCATAGTCTGATGCATCTGTTGTTAGGGTTTGGGCAGCAGGGGTGGTGTGAAAGGTAGTCCCTTGTTTTGGTGGCAGGCCACTGCCCAACAAAGGAACTCTAGGCATAGCCAAGGTATGCTAGGAATCATTGTTTCTAGGCTGTGAGAATGTTGACTCCATAGGCTTTTTAGATACCATAGTTTCCTCATATGCAGTCTTGCATACGAAATTAGAAGAATGCAGGAGGGAGGGTGGCCTAATGGTTAAGGTGTTTGCCTTACAAGCACAAGGTGTAAGGTTTGTGTCTCACAAGAGATAATTGCCTAGGCTTAAAAAGACTCGCAAGGGCAGTTAACTTAGTACTAATCTATGAACCTATGAACCCCAAGGCTTGCAGTATTTGTCTTGCAAATAAGCAGGGATTTTTTGGGCACTTGTTTGAAGTAGGTTGTCAAATGAATTTTCTTTTCTGGTGTAAGGTAAGCCATTTGGAAAGTTGTATTCAAGCTTGCTCCCAGGAATGTATTTTGTTGACAGGGTACCAGTTGCGACTTCTTTTTGTTTATGGTGTACCCCAGACAAGTTAGAACCCTTTTTACAAAGGCCAGACGATTTAAAAGTATATCCTGGCTTTCTGCCTGAATTAGACAATCATCCAGATATGGGTATATTTGAATACTACTTTGCCTGCAAAATGCAATAACTTGAGCTAGGCACTTTGTGAATATACTGGGCGCAGTGGATACGTCAAAGGGCAGTGCAGAGAACTGATGGTGCGTGTAGCCTGCTTTGAAGTGTAGTTATCTTCTGTAAGATTCCCTGATTGGAATGAGCAGGTATGCTTCTTTTAAATCTAGTGATGCCAACCAGGTGTCTTTGCCTAGGCACAGGAAAGCAATTGGTGGTGGAGTCAGCATCTTGAATTTTGGAATCTCCAGAAAGGTGTTTAGAGTAGACAAGTCCAGGATTGGACGCCATAATTCGTCTTTTCTGGGTACCAGGAAAAGTCTTGAGTAAAAACCTTGTCTCTTTCCCTCTTCTGGTACCAGTTGAATAGCCCCCATGCTTAAGAGAAAAAGTACTTTTGTTGTGAGCTTCTTCCCACTGATTTGGGGGCAAGTCCGGCCACCCACTTGGTGTAGGCAACATGTGGAAGTGAAATCTGTATCCCTGGGACACTATATTTAAAACCCATTTGTCCTGGGTAATGAGTTCCCAATTCTTTGCATGAAGAGAAATCCCCCCCCCCCCCAAAAGGGGAAGTCAGACGATAAGTGCTTGGAAATGTTAAAAGGAGGTCACTGAGACAGTTCACCATGGGGGGGGGGGGGTCTTGTTATTCCCAGACTTGGAAGTGGAGCCCCCCCCCCCCCCCCCAACACTGCTTAGTTCTGAGAGTCCCCTGGGACTGAAACCTGAGATTTTTGCTGTGTCTGGGTTTGGCTTGAGATGACCTGAAAGGGGCTGGAAAGGACCAATTCTTAGAGGGCCAGTGCCTACTAAATCTAGGAGGCTGAACTTGTAAAAAAAATCTTTAACAGTTTGCATAGATTTAGCTTCATCTTCCATCTTTTTAAGAACTTCTTCAGCCTTGTTGCCAAACAGGTGGTCCTGACTTAAAGGAGCATCCAACAATTTAGCTTTAACATGATCAGACAAAAATTGCTCCTTAAGCCAAGCATGCTTTCTAAAAACAGAGCCAGTAACAGCAGCCCTGCAAGAGGCCTCTAAAGAATCAAAACCACATTGCAAAGTATGTTTTCCGTGTTCAGCAGAATGCATCAAATCCTGGAAGTCTTTATTTTCCACACAGTCAGGAATCAACATCATTTTCTGTTTAAGCAGTCCAATAACATGTTGCTGATATTTTAACATATGAAATTGGCAGTTTAAGAACTAATGGTCAAGGTTCCTGAAGTGCAAACCTTTTTACCCCATCTATCCAGTGCCCTGGAGTCTCTATCAAAAGGGGTATGATTTTTAGCAGTAGAAGCCTTAATGTCCTTGGGCCCCTGTGAAATAGTCTCTGGATCTGCAATAGGATTTTTGAAAAGGAACTTGTGGGACTCGGGCATCCTGTAGTATCTTGTCAGGTTTACAGGGAGCAGGAGTCAGGGAATCAGGGGCCAAACTGGATTTCAAGAAAGCATCAACAACAATGTCTAGTACAGGAGGAATAGCCAAAGGCCTATGCTGAGGTAGGAGAAGGAAATCCCTAAGCCTCTTTTTTGAATCAGAAAATTCCTGACTTTCCCAGTGAAAATGCTTTTTTAGAGTATGCAAGGCTTCCCCAAAAGAAAAATCCTCAGGAGGAGAAAGAGAGGGAATAAATTCCTCTGCATCAGAATCCTCATAAGTAGGTAAGGACAAATCCGGGTCATCAGAAGAGTCAGAAAAAACAGAATCCTGATCAGAAGATTCATAGTCAAGCTCAGCCCTAGGCCTCTTAGAAGGGGGGGGGGGGGGGGCTACTTAGAAACCCCTGATTAGAGTTATTTTATTTTTTCAGCCATTTTTATCACTAGTTTTTTTTAGGCATAGAGGCCGGAGCATGTGGCCTGGGCCTCAGTTTTTTTAGACATCGATCAAGATTTAGGCATTAGTTATGAAGGAGGCACTATTTAATATGCAAGTCCATAGGCCTGAATACACCCTCAGAAGCTGGTGACTACACAGTGACTCCGGACACATGCAAGGTAGAGACATCCGCGGTTCCATAGTTGAAGCATCTCGCGGCATACCAGACTCCAAATGGGTCTCAGTAGAGGCCTGCGAATCAGAAGTAGAGGGTATCAGGGGCTGCGGAAGTGCCTCACTGAGTACCGGCGAACTGGCGAATGGCTTAGGAGAAGCGTCGTCGGCAGTTTTGGACCTCGGCGGCCTGTTTCTGTCTTTATCTTTGCGTTTTTCTGGAATCCCAGTAGTCGGATGGCTAACAGATGACATTCCTGAATAATTAAATCTAGAACCAAAATATTTAGAGGCAAAAATATACAGACGACGGATAGTGCGCTGATTAAATAAAGCACAAAACCGACAGCAAGGTACGTCATGGTCAGGGCCTAGGCAAGGAATACAGTACGAATGAAAATCTATGAGGTATTTGCTTTCCACAAGTAATGCAATTATTAACTTTTACTGACATCGGTAAGGAGCAAGAAAATGTTTCCCCACCAGGGTACTTGGTTTTTAGTTGAAGACTTCAGTTCTGAAACTCGAAAACAAAAATTTCAGGAGTCGTCCGACTGGCACTTATGCATTTGCTTCTGCTTCGCGCACCGCATGGCAAGAAAGACCGATATAATGGCGTCTGCTGCATGTTTTATACCCCTGAAAACCTGACGTCATGGAAGAAGGGACAGCAACTGACGCAGGACCCAAGACTTGGTTAATCAGGCCGACTGAGGGCAACCTGCAAGCAGATTACCCAAATGTAATGACTGCAACAGTGAAACACGAAGAACATCGGAGAGATCAGGAAACTAGCCAGGCTGCCAGGTTCAGGGTTTGAAGCTCTGGGTGCAGAATCTGGCCCTCCTGCTGGGACAGCAACAGCAGGGCAGGGGTCTGAAGCAGGAGCCATGGCGCCAGCAGTGATACACTGCGCAAGAGGGTGTACCAGTGTTGGCGTGGCCAGTCTGGTGCAATCAGTATTGTCCTTGGTTTGTCCTGTTTGATCTTGAGTAGTACCTTAGAGAGGCAGAGGGGAAAGCATAAACTGATAGGATTTTCCAGGTGAAGGACAGGGCATCCACTTTCCAAGCTTGTTTGTGGGGAGTCCTTGTGCAGAATTTGTCCAATTGGTAGTTCTGGGGGGAGGCAAATAGGTCAATCTCTGGGCCCCCCCCATTTGTTTCTCATCATGTTTAATATCTTTGGCTCCAGTTTCCACTCGTGTGGGTCCATGAGATTAGTTCGTCTGCCAGTGTATTTAGCTTTCCTGGCAGGAATTGAGCCTGTAGGTGCACTTGGTAGCTCAAGGCTGTGTTCCACAGAGCCATGGCTAGTCTGCAGAGAGGGTATGAGTGGGTTCCCCCCTGGTTATGTACCACATAACAGCATAACAGGGGTGTTGTCCATCTTTACCAATAATTGTCCGGGAAGAATGTAGTCCTTGAAGGCTGTCAGAGCATTCTGTACAGCTAACATTTCCTTTTGATTGATATGCAGGTGCATTTGACTTGGGTTCCATCTGCTATGAATGCGCTTCCCTGCCAAGTGAGCCCCCCATGCATAATCTGCTGCATCTGTGTTAGGGGTTGGATGGCAGAGTGAATGGCAGTCCCTTGTTTTGGTGGCAGGCCTCTGCCCACTAAAGGAACTCTATCTGTAGACAAGATATAATAGGAATCATTGATTTTAGATCCTGAGAATGTTGACACCATAGGCTTTTTAGATACCACTGCAGTTTCCTCATATGCAGTTTTGCATATGGAATTAGTAGAATGCAGGAGGCCAAGAACCCAGGCCTTGCAGTAAATTCTTTGCAGATAGCTGGGTCTTTGTGGCCAGTAGTTTGAAGTAGGCTGTCAAATGAACTTCTCTGGCATGAGGTAGGTAATTTGGGAAGCTGTATTCAAGCTTGCTCCCAGGAATACAACTTGTTGGCAGGGTACAAGATGTGATTTCTTTTCGTTTATGGTGTACCCCAGGGAAGTTAGAAATTTCTTTACAAACTCCAGATGATTTAATAGCATGTCCTGGCTTTCTGTCTGAATTAGACAATCGTCCAGGTATGGGTATATTTGAATATTTATTTTATTGCAAAATGCAATGACTGGAGATAGGCACTTTGTGAATACCCTGGGCGCAGTAGACAGAAAGGGCAGTGCAGAGAACTGATAGTGCATGCAGCCTGCTTTGAAGTGTTGGTATCTTCTGCAAGATTCCCTTATTGGGATGTGCAGGTAGGCTTCCTTTAAATCCAGTGTTGAAAACCAGGCATCTTTGCCTAGCATGGGAAGCAGCTGATGAGTTAGCATCTTGAATTTTGGGATCACTGAAAATGTGTGTAGGATAGACAGGTCCAGGATAGGACGTCAGGAATTGTCCTTTTTGGGAAACAGGAAAAGTCTTGAGTAGAAACCTTGTCCCCATTCTTCTTCTGGGACAGGTTGAATAGCCCCGATGCTTGAGAGAGAGAGAAATTGCTTTTGTGCCTCTGCCCAATGAATTGGGGGTAGATCTGGCCAACCGTTTGGGGTTGGTAAGGAGTGGAAGTGGAATCTTTATCCTTGGGAAACTATATTTACAACCCATTTGTCCTGGGTAATAAGATCCCAATTTTTTGGCTGCAGGTCAACCTTTCCCCCTAAAGGAACAGTCAGTTGCACAGGGTTTGGAAGATTTAAAGCCAAGTCATTCAGACAGTTTACCATGGGGGTGGGGGGGGGTCGTCTTACAACTCCCTGCTTTGGAAGTGGGAGCCCCCCCCACTGCTTAATCCTGTGAGTACCTTGGGAATAAAGCCTGGGTGTTCTGCTGGTTCTGGGTTTGGACTGAAGGCCTGGAAGAGGCAGGAGAGGACCACTTTGTAGAGGGCCAGTGCTTACTAAATCTTGAGGCTGTACTTGCAGGAAATCTTTTTGCAGTTTGCATAGATTTAGCCGTTCCCTCCATCTTTTTAAGTACGTCTTATGCTTTGATGCCAAACAGGCGGTCTTGGTTTCAGGGAGCATCCAGCAATTTAGCTTTAACATGATCTGACAAACATTGCTCCTTAAGCCAAGCATGCCCTCTAAGTACAGACCCAGTGACAGCAGCCTTGCAAGATACCTCCAGTGAATTAAAACCACATTGCAAAGTATGTTTTCCAACTTGTTTAGCAGAATGCATTAAATCCTGTAAATCTTTATTTTCAGCACAGTCAGGAATCAACATTATTTTCTGTTTAAGCAATCCAATAATATGCTGCTGATACTTTAACAAAAGAAACTGGCAGTTTAAGACCCTAATGGCCAAGGTTGCAGAAGTGTACACCATCTTACCCCATTTATCCAGCACCCTGGAATCTCCATCAGAGGGGGTAAAATTTTTGGCAGCAGTAGCCTTAATGCCCTTGGTTCCCTGTGAGATGGCCTCAGGATCCGCAGTAGGATTTTTAAAGCGGAATTGTGAGAGTCAGGAACCCTGTAATATCTATCAGGTTTTCTGGGAGCAGGAGGTAAAGAGTCAGGGGCCAGGCTCAATTCCGAAAATGCATCATCAACAATGTCCAGTAAGGTGGAATAGCTAAAGGCCCGTGTTGAGGCAGGAGTAAGAATTCCTTAAGCCTCTTTTTAGAGTCAGAGTAATCTTGGCTTTCCCAGCGAAAATGCTCCCCAAGAGTATGCAACGTTTCACCAAAAGAGAAATCCTCTGGAGGAGAAGCAGAGGGAATAGAGTCCTCTGCATCAGAATCCTCATAGGTAGATAAGGGTAAATCCTGGTCATCAAAGGAAACAGAAATTTCAGAGTCCTGATCAGAAGAATCATAAGCAAACTCAGTCCTAGGTCTCTTAGAGGGGGAAGGGTGGCTTTCCCTGATTAGAGTAATAAGGTCCTCAGCCATTCTTATCATTTGTATTTTAGGCATAGAGGCCTGACCATGTGGGTCTGGGCGTCAGTTTTCTTGGCATGGATCAAGTTTTAGGCCTTGAAGAATAAGATGGCATTGGTTTAATATGGAAGTCAGTAGGCCTGAATACACCTGCAGAAACCGGTGCCTGCACAGCGGCTCCAGACCCATCCAAGGTAGAGACATCCGCAGGTTCCACTGTTGAAGCATCTCGCGGCATACCAGACTATGAATGGGTCTCAGTAGAGGCCTGTGAATCTGAATTAACGGGTATCAGGGGCTGTGAAAGCGCCTCACTGAGCACCGGTGAACTGGTGACTAGCTTAGGAGAAGTGTCGTCGGCAGCTTTGGAACTATGCGTTCTGTCTTTATCTTTGCATTTTTTCGGAATGTCGGTAGTCGGGTGGCTTACCGAAGCCATATCTGGATAACTGTACAGAGTACCAAAATATTTAGAAGCGTAAATAAGCAGACAACGAATAGTTCATTGTTTAAATAAGGCACAAAACAGACAGTGAGGTACATCGTGGTCAGGGCCTAAGCAAGGAATGCAGTACAAATGAAAATCTTTGAGGTATTTGCTTTCCACAAGAAATACAATTATTAACTTTTACTGACATTGGTTTAGAGCAAGAAAAATTTTCCCCAACGGGGTACTTAGTTCAGTTGAAGACTTCGGTTCTGAAACTTGAAAATTAAAATTTCAGGAGTTGGTTGACCAGCACTTGCGAACTGCTTTTGCTTTGGGCACCACACGGCAAGAAAGACTGATAAAATGGCGTCGGCTGCATGCTTTATACCCCTGACTACCTGACGTCATGGAAGATGAAACATCAACCGACGCAGGACCCAAGACACTGATAATCAGGCCGACTTGATGGCAACTGCAAGCAGATAACCTCAAATGTGATGATTGCAACAATAAAACACGAAGAACATCTACTACTAAACTAGGCCTAAAAGAGGTCAACTATAAATTTATAAAGAAAAGTAAATGGGAAGGGAAAACACATTGAAAAACTATAAGAGCTTTATCAACAATCCTAAATATCTACTTATTCTAACTAGCAAAAAGTTTTTAAACAAGAGTTTAATGAAACAACAGCTCATTGGGCTCAAACTAAATCCAAATCTGTTGCAGCGGCAAACTAGACCTGAGGTAATTCACAGGTGCATCATGGGATAGGGACTTGGCCTCGAGCTATTTGAAGACCTCAAGCTTTGCAATTGGCCGTGTCTGAGCCAAGGGATCGGCTCCGAACCCATCCATAAAGAATGAACAGCGAGATTGAACTTCACATAGGGTGCTATCCATCAAGATGAGCAGTCCCTAAACAGTAAAAATATCTGGCATGTGTGTCAGAGACTGGAATTTTATGGCCATAGGCCACACACTTCTTAAATAACAAGTACTCATCAGTCATGACATGAACCACCTACACAAAAATAATCAAAGATAGAAGCTACAACAGTCAACCCTAAAAACTAATACCACTTGTCAGAAAAAAATTGTCCCAAATTACTACCAGAGGTGAAACAACAGGGGAAATGGCACCAAAAGGTGATGAAAGAAAAAACATGTTAAAAGTTGTTTGTTTTTAACTAAGGAAAAGTAAGAAATGGAAGTAAAAGTCACTTAGTCCTGCAGTGATCCACGGGGCTGCAATTAAAAAAAAAAAAAAAAAAAAAAAAAACAGCAGTTGTTCCTAATGTATTTACCTACTTAATGTTTTTTCCAAGTTCGGAGCTTCACAATCTCCTAGAAAGATTAGCAAGCTACACAGAATAATGAACTACAGAAATGATAAAGACTAATAGCATTGAAAAGTACAGTTGTGTACACTTACCGTAATTGTAGATGTTCGAATGTATTCACTGTTGCAGTCATTGCATTTGAGTAATCTGCTGGCAGGTTGCCCTCAGTTGGCCTGATTAACAAAGTCTTGGGTCTTGCGTGGGTCGCTGTCCCTTCTTCCACAATGTCAGGTCATCAGGGGTATAAAACATGCAGCCGACACCATTACATCATTTTTTCTTGCCCCAGATGTCAGGTGCCCCTAGGAGTAAAAAAAAAAAAAAATATATATATATATATATATATATATATATATATATATATATATATATATCTATCTATATCTATATCTATCTATATATATATATATATATATATATATATATATATATATATATAGATATGTGTGTGTGTGTGTGTGTGTGTGTGTGTGTAACATAAAATACCAAAAGTATACCTCCAAACAAAAGCAAATACACCAAAAAGGCTTATAAAGTGTAGTAAAAAGAAAGTAGAAGCATAGTAAAAGAAAAAAAAGGGGGCTGGAGGGTAACCAGGACTGCAACAGTAAATATACTCGAACATCTACATTTATGGTAAATGTACACAACTGTACTATGGTCTTCGTGTTTCACTGTTGCAGTCATTACACATTTGGATAGATTCCCAAAGCTAAGGTTGGGAGGATGGATTTATACAGCATTAGGACCAGCTATAAGGCCCTGCAGAATGGCAGTGGCAAAGCCAGCTCTGGATTTAGAGAAAATTGGTAAATGATAATGTCTGGTGAAAGTATGAACTGAACTCCAGGTAGCAGCTTCTAGAATATCCCTGGTAGGAACACCTCTAAGAAAGGCTGTAGAAGTAGATGCAGCCCTGTAAAATGGGATCTGACCCTCTGAGGGATAGTTTTTCCATGGTGCTTATAGCAGAAATTAATACAATGGCTTATCCATTTGGAAATGGTTTGCTTTGAAATAGCCTTTCCCTCTGCCCCTGTAGCAAATGCTACCAGCAGTTGCTCAGATTTTCTTTGAGATTTAGTTCTGTTCAAGTAAAAGTTTTCTGTGTACATCCAATGAATACAGAATCATCTCCCCCTTGTTCTGTGGATTGGGAAAGAAAGTTGGCAAATGAATGGTCTGATTAAGAGCCATACTGGATACCACCTTGGGCATGAAGGATGGGTTGGTCCTGAGAGATACCCTGTCCGCATGAAAAATGATGAAAGGCTCCACTGCCACAAGAGCCTGTAATTCAGAAATCCTTCTAGTCGAAGTGACTGCTAAAAGGAAGGCTGTTTTCCACGAGAGAAATTTTAAGTCTGCAGTAGCAGCTGGCTCGAAAGGAGGGAGAGTGAGTTTCGCAAATACAAAGTTAAGGTCCCAGGCAGGAGTTGGAGCTCTCCTGGGTGGTCTTAAGTTTTTGGACCCTCTGATATACTGCTTTAGCAGAGGATGAGAGAAGAGGGGAGGGTTCTATGTCGTAATGAGCTGAAATGGCTGAGGTATGGATTTTTATGGAAGAAAAAGACAGGCCCTTGTGAAAATCTGAGGAATGTTGGGCACTGCTGTGCTTATCCCTTGGGATTAATTCCAGGCACAGTATCTTTTCCATTTGTCAGCGTAAGATTTTCTAGTACTAGGTCTTCTCGCATCCAAAATGACATCCATCACAGGTTTGCTGAGGGATGTTAAGGGTGAATTTAGGTGATTAGCCAAGCTGCAGGATTCAAAGATTGGAGCGGAGGGTGCAGAATTTGGTTGTTCTGCTGAGACAGTAAGGAAGGTGTCTGAGCCAGGTGCCACAGTGAAATGTGTGACACTGCGCAGGAGTGGATACCAGTGTTGGCGAGGCCAGTCTGGAGCAATCAAAATCATTTTTGGTTTGTCCTGTTTGACTTTTAGTAGCACATTGGAAAGCAGAAGCAGAGGGGGAAAAGCACAGACTGATAGGTTTTTCCAGCTGAAGGACAGAACATCTACTTTCCAGGCTTTTTTGTGATGAGTTCTTGTGCAAAATTTGTCCAACTGATAGTTCTGGGGTGAGGCAAAAAGATCCACATCTGAGCTCCCACATTTGTGTCTCAACATGATGAAAATCCGTGGATCCAGTTTCCATTCGTGTGGGTCCATGAGATTTCTGCTTAGTTCGTCTGCCAGAGTATTTAGCTTTCCTGGCAGGAAGTGAGCTTGTAGTTGTACTTGATTAGTTCAAGGCAGTGTTCCACAATGCCATGGCTAGTCTGCAAAGGGGTAGGAGTGTGTACCCCCCTGCTTGTTTATATACCACATAACCGTGGTGTTGTCTGTCTATCAGTAATTGTCCTGGATGAAGGTAGTCCTTGAAGACTGTTAGTGCATTCTGTACAGCTTTTCTTTTTGATTTATATGAAGGTGCTTTTGATTTGGGCTCCATTTGCCCTGAATGCACTTCCCTGCCAGATGAGCCCCCCATGCAGAGTCTGAAGCATCTGTAGTTAGGGTTTGGCCGGCAAGGGGTGGTGTGAATGGCAGTCCCTTGTTCTGTTGGCAGGCCTCTGCCCACCAAAGGAACTCTAGGCGCAGGCAAGGTACGATAGGAATCATTGTTTCCAGGCTGTGACAATGTTGAATGCATAGACTTTTTAAATAACACTGAAGTTTCCTCATATGCAGTCCTGCACATGGAATTAGAAGAATGCAGGAGGCCATGAACCCCAAGGCTTTCATTATTTGCCTTGCAGATAGCTGGGTTTTTGTGGCCATCTGTTTGAATTAAGTCACCAAATGAATTTGCTTTTCTGGCGTAAGGAAAGTCATCTGGGCAGTTGTATTCAGGCTTGCACCCAGGAATGTAATTTTTAGAAAGGGTACCATTTGAGATTTCTTTTCGTTTTTGTGTACCCTAGACAAGCTAGAACCCTTTTTACAAATGTCAGATGTTTTAGAAGAATATCCTTGTTTTCTGCCTGAATTAGACAATTGTCCAGGTATGGATATATTTGAATATTTCTTTGTCTGAAAAATGCAATTACTGGAGCCAAGCACTTTGTAAAGACTATGGGTGTAGTAGATAAGCCAAAGGGCAGTGCAGAGAACTGGTAATGCAAGTAGCCTGCTTTGAATCAGAGGTATCTTCTGCAAGATTCCCTGAATGGGATATGCAAGGTAAGCTTCTTAAATCTAGGGTCGCCAATCATGCATCTTTGCCTAGCATAAGAAGTAACTGGTGAAGAGTCAGCATCTTGAATTCTGGAATGTCCAGAAAAGTGTTTAGAGTAGATAAGTCAAGAATTGGACACAATGTTTTGTCTTTTCTGGGTACCAGGAAAAGTCTGGAATAGAAACCTTGTCCCTTTTCCTTTTCTGGTAATAGTTGAATAGCCCCCATGTTCATGAGGGAAAGTACCTGTTTCTGGGCCTCTGCCCACTGATTTGAGGGCAGATCTGGCCATCCGTTTGGAGTTGGTAACGTGTGGAAATGAAATCTGTATCCCTGGGATACTATATTTAAAACCCATTTCTCCTGGGTTGTAAGTTGCTAGTTCTTTGCATGAAGAGACAGTTTTCCCCCCAAGGGGGCGGCTAAAAGATAAGTGCTTGGTAAGTCTAGTGGAAAGTCATTGAGACTGCTTACCATAGGGAGGGGTCTTGTTGTTTCCAGATTTGGAAGTGGAGGCAGCCCATTGCTTAGTTCTGAAAGTCGCTTGGGACCGAAACCTGATGCCTTTGGAATGTCTGGGTTTGACTTGAGCAGCTCCTGAAGGGACTGGAAAGGACCACTTCTTAGTAGGCCAATGCCTACTAAATCTTGGAGGTTGCACTTGCAAGAAATCTTTCACAGTTTGCATAGATTTAGCTTTATCTTCCATCTTTTTTAGAACTTCTTCAGCCTTATTACCAAAGAGACGGTCCTGTTGTACAGGAGCATCCAACAGTTTTGCTTTAACATGATCAGGCAGAGATTGCTCTTTGAGCCAAGCACTCCTCCTTAGCAGAGACCCAGTTACAGCAGCCCTGCAAGAGGCCTCCAAAGAATCAAAACCACACTACAAGGTATAGGTTCATAGGTAGATACTAGGCAATCGGCCCTAGGGCCCATACAAGCCTAGCCAAAAAAATATACCCTGGCTTTCGCCACCCAAGAAAATTATTTTCCTGTGCCCCTGTCTAGCAGAGCTAAAGAAGTGATCCCCGGGGTGAATTTCCCATTTCCCATCCAATCATCAAGATTTTTCTTGAAGAGTGCTAATGAGGAGCTCTGTTTGACATAGATAGGTAGTCTGTTCCAGAGTATTGGAAGTCTCTGGGACAGGAATCTATCCCTCCAGCATGTTCCGTTTATTGTGGTGACAAGGTTTAGGTCCCTAGACAGTGTAGCTCGGAGGGATTGGGATTTCTTTAAGTGGAGCATGTCCAACAGACCTGGGTTTGACATAGCTTTGTATGTTAGGCAGAGATCGCCCCTGAGTAGGCGATATGCGATGGATTAAAGCTGTAGTTTTCTGAGACAGTCTGCAGAGGGCATCTGTTTGAGGCCAGTAATCTTCTTTGTGAGGTATTTCTGTGGTCTTTCCAGTTGTTGTAGATGTCTTGTGAGGTACATACCAAAAGGGGCGTTGTACTCTATAATGGGTCTAATGAGTGATGAGTAGAGGGGAACAATGACATCTTTGTTTCTGGATGAGAATCCTTTTGTGATGAGATGAGCAACGTAGAAGGATTTCCTGACCACTGTGGCAATGTGATTATCAAAGGAGAGACTACTGTCCACCTGTGTCACAAGGTCTCATCACATTTGTGGCATTAAGTAGACTACCAGCTATGTGGTAGTTCATGGGTACAGAGTTTTTACCAAAGGGGATGACAATACACTTTTTTGGCATTGAGCTTCAGGCCATGGCTTTGACACCAGGTATCTGTCTCAGTGAGGCCCATTTGTAGTTTGTCCACATCATTAGGAGTTTCGATTATGGCTCCTAGTTTGCAGTCATCTGCAAACTTTGCTGGCCAAAGACCTTCTGTGTTGGCCTGCACTTCAGAGAAGTAGATACCAAACAGGAGAGGACCCAGGACTGAACCCTGTGGTACTCCACTTGTCACTGGTCTGATGTCGGATTTGGAATCCGCTACTTTCACAGTGTGGGTTCTGTCCGTGAGCCAGTTGGCAACCCATCTTGTGACATAGGGATTTATACCTAGTTTAGTGAGCTTATCTATAATTCCAGAGTGGGGGATGGTGTCGAAAGCCTTGGCGAGATCTAGATAAGCTGTGTGAACCATTTTACCCTCATCTATGGCTTTGGTGACTGCTTGAAAGAAGTCAATCAGGTTTAGGAGACATGATCTGCCTTTTACAAACCCAAACTGGGTAGGGTCCAGAGTTTGGAGATTACCAATGTCTTTGTTTATGAGTTCCACGATGATACGTTCCATGGCCTTGCAGACCAGGCTCGTCAGGTTAAGGGGGCGGTAGTTCCCGGGGTCCGTCGTGGCTCTCCCTTTGTGGAGTGGGATAACCGTCGCGGTGCACTACTCAGTGGGTACAAAGCCTGAGGTGAGGCTATGATTGAACATGGTACTTGGGTAGGGTGCCAGTTCATTCTGTAGTTTGTGTAGAACGCAGCCTGATATATTGTCAGGTCCCTTGGATGCTGTGTTCTTGGCTTTGGAGAGTGTGTTTTTTTACCCGTGCAGCCGTGATTTTAGGAACTTTGCATTCTTCCAGTATAGAGATGGGCCCTCTAGGGGGTGAGAGGGGGGTAAAGTTAGCACTGAACCTATCTGCTAGGATGTTGGCAATATCAGTTGGTTCTGTATATTTAGTGCCATTGTGCAGCAACTCAGAGTAGATCTGAGTGTTCCCATTTAGATTCTTGACATAGCTATAGAATGCTTTGTGGTTGTCTTTAGAGTCAGTGGCAATTATGTTTTCGTAACTAGCTTTGGAGGATTTTATGAGGGATCTCAGCTTCTTACCAAGGTTGACCAGGGAGTTCCTCCAGTCATGGGATTTTACTCTTTTTTGCAACAGTTTCTTTCTTCTGTTGTAGAGTTTGTTTCTGGCAGAGAACCACCAGATTGGCTTCCTTTTTTTGAAGGATAACATCTTGATTCTATTAGGGATAGCATGATCCATGCACTCGTGTAAGTGCTTATAAAGTGCATTTGTGTAGGATTCGGCAGTCATACTTCTATTGTCCGTCTGCATGGGTGTCATGAAGTTTGCCACTTCCATCTTAAGAAGTGTGAAGTTGGCTTTGGAGAAGTTTTTTACGATGGTTGCCCTAATTGGGGGTGGGGGTGGGATGTGGATGTCTAGGTTGATTAGCTTGTGGTCGGATCTGACCAACGAGGAATTGACCTCTGGTGTGGAAAGTACAGTTGTGTACACTTACCATAAAAATAGATGTTAGAGTGTCTTCACTGTTGCAGTCATGACTGTAGGGTTCTCCCCTGCCGGAAGGCAGTCCTCAGTCGGCCAGAATCCCAAAGTCTGGGTCCGGCGTCGGCTGCTCAGCCATGCTCCCTGACGTCAGAGCGCCAGGAGTACAAAGCTGACAGCCGACGCCATGTTCTCCAGTTTTTCTTGCCCCAGATGTCAGGTGTTCCAAAATGAGTAAGATCCCATACCCTTTGCAAATACACCTCAGAAGAAGGGTGAAGAAGGGAACCACACAAAAGAAAAAATAAGAGGGGACAGGAGGGTAACCCAGACTGAAACAGTGAAGACACTCCTACATCTACATTTATGGTAAGTGTACACAACTGTACTATGTTCATCGTGTTTCACTGTTGCAGTCATGACTGTAGGGTTGAATCCCAAAGCAGAATAAAAGGGAGGTGGTCATAAAGTAGAGGGGCCGGCTAAAAGGCCCTGCAAGACTGCAGAAGCAAAGCCTGCCCTAGACTTAGAGTAGAGAGGTAGATTGTTTTGCTTAGAAAAAGTATGCACTGAACTCCAAGTTGCAGCTTCCAAAATGTCTTTGGTAGGAACTCCCCTGAGGAAGGCAGCTGAAGTGGCAGCAGCTCTGGTAGAGTGAGTCCTTATACTCCCTGGGATTTGCTTTCCATGGTGTGAATAGCAAAATCTGATTCCATGAGCAATCCATTTAGAAATGGTCTGTTTTGAAATGGCTTTACCTTGGGAACTTGAAGCATAAGAAACAAACAATTGCTCTGATTTCCTGATGTCTTTGGTTCTGTCCAGCTAAAAACGTAGTTGTCTGTGTACATCCAAGGAATGCAAGATCCTTTCCCCCTTATTTTGAGGAGTGGGGAAAAAAGTTGGCAAGTGAATAGTTTGATTTAAAGCCACTTTGGAAACCACCTTAGGCAGTAGGATTAGTCCTTAGACACCCTGTCTTGATGAAAAATAATATAAGGTTCCACAGCCATGAGAGCTTGCAACTCTGAAACTCTCCTGGCAGAGGTCAGAGCTAACAGGATGGCTGTCTTCTAAGATAAAAACTTGATGTCAGATGTGGCAGCAGGCTCAAAAGGAGGTAAGGTGAGTTTTTCCAAAACATAGTTGAGATCCCAAGCAGGAATGGGTGGAGATCTAGGGGGCCTTAAGTTCTTAGCTCCTCTGAGAAACTGTCTCATGAGCTGGTGGGAAAAGATTGGAGGGTCTGTATTATAATGAGCAGAAATAGCAGAGGCATGTATCTTTATGGAAGAGAAAGAGAGACCCTATGTAAGAGGTCTGTCAGGTAAAGTAAAATCAGAGGAATGTTAGGAATAAGAGGATCTGAATCCTGAGCCTGCATCCAGGAGCAAAATCTTTTCCATTTTCCTGCATAAGATTTTCTAGTGCTAGGACGTCTGGCTTCTAAAATGACATCCATAACCTGCTTGGGTAGGAGAGAATGAATCATAGACCCTGGATTAACCAGGCCGCCAGGCTGAGAGTTTTGACATGGGAGTGCAGAACCTGACCCTGGTGTTGGGACAGAAGGTTCGGAGTCTGTGGGAAAACCCAAGGGGGCTCCAGAGAAAGGTTTTTCAGTGTTGGGTACCAAAACTGTCAAGGCCAATTTGGTGCCAGCAAGATTATCATCTTGGGCTTGTCCTGTTTGATCTTTAATAACACCCGTGGAAGAAGAGGTAGAGGTGGGAAGGCATACCCCGAGAGGTTTCTCCAACTGAATGATAGTGCATCCACTTTCTAAGCTAGTTCGTGGAATGTCCTGGTGCAAAAAATCTGTAGTTGATGACTGAGGAGGGATGCAAAGAGGTCTATGTGAGGACATCCCCAGACTGCTGTAATCATCTTGAATATTTCGCTGTCCAGCATCCATTCGTGTGGGTCCGACAGGTTTCTGCTCAGACTGTCTGCCAGGAAGTTTTGCTTCCCTGGCAGAAACTGAGCTTGAAGGTCCAGTTTGCAAGCTAGAGTGGTGTTCCATAGATTCATGGCTAGTCTGCAAAGGGGATAGGAATGAGATCCCCCTTGCTTGTTTATGTACCACATAACTGTGGTGTTGTCTGTCCGTATCAGTAGTTGTCCTGGTTGTAGAAGATTCCTGAAGGCCAATAGAGCGTTCTGAACGGCTAACATTTCCTTTAAATTGATATGCAGGTGCTTCTGATCCTTTGTCCAAAGGCCCTGCAGACAGTTGCCCTGAAAATGGGCTCCCTATGCATAATCTGAGGCGTCCGTGGTTAGTATCTGAGTGGCTGGAGGCAGACTGAAGGGTTTTCCTTTGTTTAGAGTACATGCCTTGGACCACCAAAGGAATTCCTTTTGAAGACCAGGCAGGACGCTGATCTGTATGTCTAAACTGTGGCAATGCTGAGACCATACACTTTTAGGTACCACTGTATTTTCCTCATATGTAGTCTTGCATATGGTACGAGAAGGATGCAGGAGGCCATGTAACCCAAAGCCTGCAAGAATTTCCTTGCAGATAGCTGAGTTAATGTTGCCAAGGTTTTGAAAGTTGAAGCCAGCTGTAATTGTTTTTCGTATGTCAGAAATGCCATCTGGGTTGTTGTGTTTAGAAGAGCACCCAGAAAAGTGATCTGTTGTGAGGGTGTCAAACTTGACTTTTTATGTTTACAGTGAATCCCAGGAACTTGAGAAGATTCTGAACAAATTCTAGATGCTGGAGTAAGACATCCTTGCTGTCTGCCTGAATAAGACAGTCGTCCAGATAAGGGTAAATTTGAATTCCCTTGAGTCTGCAATAAGCTACTACTGGAGCCAGGCATTTGGTGAAGACCCTGGGCGCAGCAGACAATCCAAAGGGCAGCGCAGAGAATTGATAGTGCCTCGATCCGGCCTTGAACCAGAGATATTTTCTGCATTCCTGCCTGATGGGAATGTGTAAATATGCCTCCTTTAAATGCAAAGTTACCATCCATGCATTTTGGTCAGCACTGGAAGTAGCTGCTGTAGAGTAAGCATCTTGAATTTTGGTATCTCGAGAAGAGTGTTCAAGACTGACAGATCCAGAATGGGTCTCCATGAATTTTGCTTTCTGGGGACTAGAAAGCTCCTTGAGTAAAAACCTTGTCCCATCTCTGAAAGTGGAACCAGTTCTATGGCTTTCATAGCGAAGAGAGCTTCCACCTGGTTTTAAGGCCTCTAACCGTTGATGTTTTGGAAGATCTGGCCATCGGCTTGGTCTTGGTAGGGTATGAAAATGGAATTTGTAACCTCTTGAAACCACATCCAGAACCCACTTGTCTTGGGTTATACGAGTCCAATTTAGGTGAAAAAGAGAAAGTTTTCCTCCGAGAGGGGCTTCCAGGCAAGAAGTTCCTGCAGCCCAACAGAGGGAGTCATTGAGTCTGTTTTCTATGAGCTTGCGACCTGTCCTCTTCCCCCCCCCCCCCTACGGGTGGAAGCAGTCCACTGTCTTGGTCTACAAGAGGCTTGCGTTTGAGGCCTTCCTCAAGAGCGTCTGTATCTGCCCCTCTGAGGCCTATCTGAATTGGGAAAGGACCAATTTTTTGTAGGCCAATTCCTACTAAATCTGGGTGGCTGTACTTGTAAGAAATCTTTAACCGTTTGCATGGATTTTGCCTTGTCCTCCATCTTCTTTATCACCTCTTCAGCTTTAGATCCAAACAAAACATGCTGAACAGGAGCATCCAATAATTTAGCTTTTACTTGATCTGGCAAGTTTTATTCCTTTAACCACGCATGCCTTCTAATGACTGTGCCAGAGGCAGCAGCCCTACAAGAAGCCTCCAAGGCAAATCCACAGTGTAAACCATGCTTCCCAACTTGTTCAGTGGCATGCATTAAGTCATGTAATTTCTTATCATCTGCACAGGCGGAAATGGAAGTTAGCTTTTGTTTTAAAACAGACAGAAGAAATTGCTGATATTTCAGCATATGAAACTGACAGTTTAAAGCCCTAATAGATAAACTAGCAGAAGTGTACACTTTTTTGCCCCATCTTTCTAAAGATCTGGAATCCTTCTCAGTGGGAATGGGGTTGTTAGCAGAAGTGGCCTTAACCCCCTTAGGACCCTGAGAAATGGTTTCAGGATCAGCAGTAGGATTCTTGTATAAAAACTGGTGGGAATCAGTAACCCTATAATATCTGTCTGGCTTAACAGGAGCTGGAGTAAAAGAATCAGGAGTTAAGTTAGCCTCCGAAAAAGCATCATCCACAATATCCAAAATAGGAGGAATAGTCAGGGGTCTATGTTGGGGAAGAAGAAGAAAATCCCTTAGTCTTTTCTTAGATTCCGAATACTCCTGTCCTTCCCAGTGAAAATGTTCCCTCATTTCATGCAAAGTTTCCCCAAAAGAGAAATCCTCAGGGGGAGAAGCTGAAGGAATGGATTCCTCAGCATCAGAATCCTCATAAGGAGGGAAAGAATATTCCTGGTCAGAAGAAGAAACTGAAGAAACAGAAGCCTGATCAGAGGAGTCATAATACACTTCCTGCCTTGGCCTTTTATCTGGAGGGGGATGTGAACCCCTAATCATAGTAAGTCCTCCGCCATCTTAAGTAACTGTTTCTGAGACTTGGGTGCCAGATCAGAAGAGACCTGGGCTGCAGTCTTTGATTTGGAAGGTGTCTTTGCCTTTGTCTTTGCCTTTATTAGAAGCGGAGTAGGCCTGAAAACCCCTTCGGAAGCCGGTACCTGCACAGCGGCTCCGGACCCATCCGAAGGAGCATTGTCCGAAGGTCCTGCAACAGAAATATTCAAAGGCCTAGTTGGCTCCTCGTGGGAGTCCGTTTTGGCCATCGGTTCAGAAATGGCCGACGACAGGGGCTGCAAAAGCGCCTCACTGACGGCCGAACCTGAAGCTGGCTCTGCTTGTACAATATCGTCTGATTTGGACCTCGGAGGCCTGTCTTTATCCTTGCGTTGTTTGTGAACTCCGGTAGCCGGAACCGTATCAGACGACATTTTGCAATTAAAACGCCTACCGAAGTAATGAAATGCAAAATTGTACCTTCGTTTAATCGTACGCTGATTGAATCTAGCACAAAACCGACAACTAGCTACGTCGTGGTCAGGGCCTAAGCAAGGAATACAGTAAGAATGAAAATCCTTATGAGGCATTTGCTTCCCACATGAAATACAATTATTAACTTTTTCTGACATCGGACTGGAGCAAGAAAAAAGTTTCCCCAATGGGGTACTTAGCTTTGAGAGTAGGAGAAGAAAGTCTTCGGACTGAAGTACATTTAGAAAAAATTGTCAGGAGTCAGCCGACCGGCACTTATGAACTGCTATCACCGCACGGCAAGAAAGACTAGAGAACATGGCGTCGGGTGTCAGCTTTGTACTCCTGGCGCTCTGACGTCAGGGAGCATGGCTGAGCAGCCGATGCCGGACCCAGACTTTGGGATTCTGGCCGACCGAGGACTGCCTGCCAGCAGGGGAGAACCCTACAGTCATAACTGCAACAGTGAAACACGATGAACATCACTGGTTTCCCATGTTGGTAATGAACAGGTCTAGGATATTGCTACCCTTGGTGGGGTTGTAAATAAGTTGAGCCAAGGTGTTGGAATTTATGAATTCTAGAAAACGTTGAGTAAAAGAGTTGGTACACGAGTAGTTTTCCCAGTTAATGGTAGGGTAGTTGAAATCGCCCATTATTAGGGTGTTAGGTTGTACCCTAATACTTTCCAGTGCATCAAGAAATGAGGAGTGTGAATCCTGGGGCATGGTGGGGGGTCTGTAGCAAGCTACAATTTGGATTGCGGTCTTGCCCAGAGTTAGTTGCACTTGGATAATCTCGGATGCATTATGCTGTGCAACTAGCCTGGAGGTGTGGATATCCTTAATGAATATGGACACGCCTCCGCCTTTAGTGCTTTTTTCTGGGTTAGATGGCCGAAAGGTGTGGTATGAATTGTAGCCTGGTAATGCAGGGGTGCTCTCTGGAGCTTTGAACCAGGTCTCTGTCACTGCACAGATGTCAATGTTCTCCATTTTAAGGAGTGCCCCGAGTGAGTGCATTTTGAGGTTTAGACTTCTAGCATTGAGTAGCATTACCCTCAGATTTTGCTTGCTTGTACCTGTTACGGTGGTGAATTTGTCATTTGAACCTTGCCTAAAAAAGGCACTATAGGGGTGGGAAGAGCCTTAGCCAGTATCCGGAGTCCTAAGGGCGACAGGTTCAGGCCATCTCTGGCAAAGCATCGTGGTCTGTCGATCATGTTGTCCCAGGCAGACAAATACTGGATCCCCTTAGAATGACACTAGAAGCTTAGCCAATTGTTGAAGTCAATCATTTTGTCCTTGTACTGTGGTATCATTCTGGGTGATGGCAGGATGCTACTCAGGGTTAGGGTCATGTTTTCCAACTTGTTCAGCTGAATGCAATAAATCCTGTAAATCTTTATTTTCCACACAGTCAGAAATCAACATAATTTTCTGTTTAAGCAGTCCCCCCCCCCGGGTTTTTCCAAAATTTGGGATTTTTTT
>NC_056737.1:263329500-263347452 GCF_019279795.1 Protopterus annectens
GATTCATCAACCTATGAAATTAGTGATTATGATAAGTATATTACAGCCTTAAAAGAATGTACTATTTTATTAGATAAGGGGGTAAGATTGGGATATATTTCCAAGGATGACTTCGACAAAAAATTCTGTTTGGAAAATTGTAATCTAGCCACTTTTTATTGTCTCCCCAAGCTTCATAAAAATATGAATAATCCACCTGGACGTCCTATTGTCTCTGCTAGTAATTATTTTTGTCAAAATATAGGTATAGTTGTCCATAATTATCTGTCATCTTATGTATTAAAATTAGAATCCTATATTAGAGATTCTTTTGACTTTATTGATAAATTAAGTCATATTACTTGGACAGATAATATGTTTTGGGTTAGTGTAGATGTCAGTCTCTACACTAATATTAATCATTCTGATGGTTTGCAGGCATTATTTTATTTCTTGGGGGATAATCCTACCACCCATTATATAATGGACTTAACTTCTTTCTGCCTTTCTAATAATTTTTTCAGTTTCAATCAATCTATTTACCATCAATTAAAAGGTACTGCTATGGGGGCATCATTTGCCCCTATGTATGCCAACCTTTTTATGGGCAAATTTGAGTTGGAATATGTATATACTAACAAATTCTATAAAAATCATGTTCTGTGTTACTACCGCTACATAGATGATTTAATTTTTCTTTGTAGCGGTGGTATTGAATATGTTTGAGTTTTTCTCAGACCTTAATCATAATAAATACAATTTACGTTTTGATGGTTTACAATTTGGCAGTAAAGTCCATTCTTTAGATATTATGTTAATTGGTGTGTTGGATGATCAGGTTCACACTACAGTTTACCGTAAGTTTATGGATGGTCATCAGTTTCTTTATGGAACTAGTTGCCACCCCCCCCCCCATACTTTATCTGCTATTCCTTATGGAGAAATTATAAGACTATCCAGACTCTGCAATAATGAATTTGATTTAGAACAAAATATTTATGATAGTATTATTATGTTCTTGAAAAGAGGATATAGTATGGATATATTAGATTTCTGCATTAATAAATTAATGGATAAAACTAATCTTACTAAAGTTAATAAATTGATTATTAGTAATAACAGAGAAGTAAGTAATTTTTTGCCTTTTATGAATGAGGTTAGTTTTGTTAGCAAGAATAATAAATGTTTAAGGAGTTCTATCCATGAAGTATTAGATATTTGTTTTGTCACTATCTATAATTTATATAGTGACAAAATTTGGAATATCATTAAATATTTTTGGAAATTTTTAATTTCAGATAAAAAATCTTTATAAAATTTTCCCTATTGTTCCTAAGATATCTTTTAAAAGAGGTCAAAATTTATCTGATAAATTAATTAATACTTATTATATTTCTCCATTAGATAATATATATAAAAATTTGGTTATAGTAGGTACTAATGCTTGCGGCCAGTGCAACATATGTAAATTTATTAGGCCATATTTTGATAATATTAATGGAATTCCATTTACACCTAATAATAATTTTTCATGTAATTCTGTAGGGGTTATTTATTGCGTTAGATGTCCATGTAAATTATACTATATTGGTGAGACAAAAAGAAAATTTAAAACTAGAATGCAAGAACATGTTAGAGATTTTAAAAAAAGAGTATCAACTAGTCCTATTGCTGTACATTTTATGGAATGTCAATAGTAATGTAGAAATGTTTGAATGTTGTGTTTTAGAAAATATTTTTATTAGAAAAGGTGATGATAAATTAATTAAAAATATTTTGTTATTTAAAGAAACTATTTATATTTTGAAATATAATACCATGTCACCTAATGGTCTAAATTTAGAAGTAAATTTGAAATGTTTATTATAAGCTTTGTATGATTAGTATTGTCATTTTTCTTTTATATTGGAAATTTTCCCTTTAAATGTTATTTTATTTCTTGATTGATTAATTTATGTAATTGTTTGATTAATTGTGATATATATTGGAGTGGGTGTGTGTTTGTACTTGTACTCATTGAAGGCTATTATGCCGAGGCGCTAAGTTGTAATAAATTTCATTCTTGAACTGGCGTTGTTTTACAGGCTGTTGCCTTTTCCTTTTTCGTTGTTTTTGATCTTTGCTGGAACTTATCTGCACTTCTCTACTCTATACAACCTATGTGGTGTATTTGCTTGGAGATTAAATTATAACATATTTTGGTGCATGCATGTTTTATTGGCATATTTTTTAGCCTATCCTTTCAGGTGCATCTGACATCTGGGGCAAGAAAAACTGAATAAAATGGCGTCTGCTGCATCTTTTTATACCCCTGGCGCACTAACGTCAGGGAAGAGGCAATAGCAACCAACGCCGGACCTAGACTGTGGAATTCAGGCCGACTGAGGGTAGCCTGCCAGCAGGATAATCCAAATGTAATGACTGCAACAGTGAATACACTCGAACATCTACATTTATGTTAAGTGTACACAACTGTACTTTGTGTACACTTACCATAAGTGTAGCTGTTCGAGTGTATTTCACTGTTGCAGTCCTGGTTACCCTTCCTCCAGCCCCCTGACTGCTCTTGGCTTTACCTTTCCTTTTTGTTTGGTATATTTATTTTTTCTGTTGTATTTGTTTTTCATGGGGGTTTATCATACCATATAATTGCTTCCTGTTGTGGGGGCACCTGACATCTGGGGCAAAAAAAACTGATGTAATGGCGTCGGCTGCGTGATGTTCTTCGTGTTTCACTGTTGCAGTCATTACATTTGGGTAATCTGCTGGTAGGTTGCCCTCAGTCGGCCTGATTAACAAAGTTTTGGGTCCTGCGTTGATTGCTGTCCCTTCTTCCATGACGTCAGGTTGTCAGGGGTATAAAACATGCAGCCGACGCCATTACATCTTTCTTGCCGCATGGTGCCCGAAGCAGAAGCAGTTTGCAAGTGCCGGTCGGCCGACTCCTGAAATTTTCGATTTCGAGTTTCAGAACAGAAGTCTTCAACTGAAAAGCTAAGAACCCCATTGGGGAAACTTTTTCTTGCACCTTTCCGATGTCAGTAAAAGTTAATAATTGCATTACTTGTGGGAAGCAAATACCTCATAAAGATTTTCATTTGTACTGTATTCCTTGCCTAGGCCCTGACCACAAACGTACCTTGCTGTCGGTTTTGTGCTTTATTTAATCAACGCACTATCAAACGTCAGTACATTTTTGCTCCTAAATATTTTGGCTCACGCTTTAATTATCCAGAAATGTCATCTGTTAGCAATCCAACTACCGGAATACCTAAAAAACGCCAAGAAAAAGACAGGCCATTGAGGTCTAAAACTGCCCATGACGCTTCTAAGCCAGTCGCCAGTTCGCCGATATTCAGTGACGTGCTTTCGCAGCCCCTGATACTCGCTACTTCTGATTCGCAGGTCTCTACTGAAACCCATTCTGAGTCCGTTATGCCGCGAGATGCTTCAATTATGGAACCCGTGGATGTATCTACCTTGGATGGGTCCGGAGTCACTGTGCAGGCACTGGCTTCTGAGGGTGTTTTCAGGCCTACAGATTTGTATATTAGACCGACGGCATCTTCAAAACTAAGGCCAAAATCTCGACCTATGCCTAAAAAATTGATGCCTGGGCCACATGCAGACCCCTATGCCTAAAAAACAAATTATCAAAATGGCCGAAGATTTAATTACTCTGGTCAGGGGTAGCCAACCCCCCCCCCCCCTTCTAAGAGGCCTAGGCAAGACATTGATTATGAATCTTCTGAACTGGATTCTATTTCTTCTCTTCTAATGAACAGGAATTGTCTATTCCTACTTATATGAGGATTCTGATGCAGAAGATTCCATTCCTTCTGCTTCTCCCCCTGAGGATTTTTCTTTTGGGGAATCTTTACATACCTTAAGGGAACATTTCCACTGGGAAAGTCAGGATTTCTCTGAATCTAAAAAGAGGCTTAGGGATTTTCTTCTTCTTCCTCAGCATAGGCCTTTGGCTATACCTCCTGTTCTAGACATTGTTGATGTTTTTTTCAGAGTCTAGTATGGCTCCTGATTCTCTGCCTTCACCTCCTTGTAAGCCAGAGATTTACTACAGGGTTTCTGACTCCCACAAATGCCTTTTCAAAAATCCTGTTGCAGATTCTGAAACCATTTCTCTGGGTCCCAAGGGCATTAAGGCTTCTACTGCTAAAAATCCTACCCCTTCTGATAGAGATTCCAGGGTGCTGGATAGATGGGGTAAGAAGGTTTACACTTCTGTAACCTTAGCAAGCAAGGCTTTAAACTGTCAATTTTATATGCTAAAATATCAACAGCATATCTTGGGACTGCTTAAACAAAAAATGATGTTAATTTCTGACTGTGTGGAAAACAAAGATTTACAGGATTTATTACATTCAGCTGAACAAGTTGTAAAGCATACTTTGCAATGTGGTTTTGATTCTTTGGAAGCATCTTGCAGGGCTGCTGTTACTGGGTCTGTGCTAAGAAGGCAAGCTTGGCTCAAAGAGCAAAATCTGCCTGATCATGTTAAAGCAAAATTGTTGGATGCTTCTTTACAACAGGACCATCTCTTTGGTAATAAGGCTGAAGAAGCTTTAAAAAAGATGGAAGATAAAGCTAAATCTATGCAAATTGTGAAAGATTTCTTACAAGTGCAACCTCCAAGATTTAGTAGGCATTGGCCTACTAAGAACTGGTCCTTTCCAGTTCCTTCAAGAGCCACTCAAGTCAAACCCAAACATTCCAAAGGCTCCAGGTTTCACTCACAAGGGACTTTTAGAACAAAACAATGGGGTGCCTCCTCTTCCAAATCTGGAAACAACAAGATGCCTCCCTATAGTAAGCAGTCTCACTGACTTCCCTTTACACTTACCAAGCACTTACCTTTTAGCCGCCCCCTTTGGGGGGGGGGGGGGACTGGCTCTTCATGTAAGAAACTGGCAACTTATAACCCAGGACAAATGGGTTTTAAATATAGTATCCCAGCGATACAGATTTCATTTCCACACGTTGCCAATTCCAAACGGTTGGCCAGACCTGCCCCCATATCACTGGGCAGAGGCCCAGAAGCAAGTACTTTCCCTCATGAGCATGGGGGCTATTCAACCAGTACCAGAAGAGGAAAAGCGGCAAGGTTTCTATTAAAGACTTTTCCTGGTACCCAGAAAAGACAAATCATGGTGTCCAATTCTGGACTTATCTACTCTAAACACCTTTCTGGACATACCAAAATTCAAGATGCTGACTCTTCAGTTACTTCCTATGCTAGGCAAAGATGTCTGGTTGGCAACTCTAGATTTAAAAGAGGCTTACCTGCATATCCTAATCAAGGAATCTTGCAGAAGATACCTCCTCTTCAAAGCAGGCTACTTGTATTACCAGTTCTCTGCACTGCCCTTTGGCTTATCTGCTGCACCCAGGGTCTTTACGAAGTGCCTGGCTCCAGTAATTGCATTTTGCAGGCAAAGAAATATTCCAGTATATCCATACCTGGGCAATTGGCTGATTTAGGCAGAAAACAGGGACACTCTTCTAAACCATCTGGCGCTTGTAAAAATGGTTTTAACTTGTATAGGGTATACTGTAAATGAAAATAAATCACAACTGGTACCCTCTCAAAAAATTATATTCCTGGGTGCAAGCTTGAATACAACTGCCCAGATGGTTTTCCTTACGCCAGAGAAGCAAATTCATTTGGTGACTTACTTCAAACAGGTGGCCACACAAACCCTGCTTTCTGCAAGACAAATTCTGCAAGCCTTAGGGTTCATGGCCTCCTGCATTCTTCTAATTCCATATGCAAGACTACATATGAGGGAACTTCAGTGGTACTTAAAACGTCTGTGGAGTCAGCATTGTCACAACCTGGAAACAATAATTCCTATTATACCTTGCCTGCAACTAGAGTTCCTATGGTGGGCAGAGGCCTGCCACCAAAACAAGGGACTGCCATTCACACCACCCCCTGCCGCCCAAACCCTAACTACAGACGCATCAGACTATGCTTGGGGGACACATCTGGCAGGGAAATGCATTCAGGGCAAATGGAGCCCAAATCAAATGCACCTTCATATCAATCAAAAAGAAATGCTAGCGGTACAGAATGCACTGACGGCCTTCAAGGACTACCTTCATCCAGGACAATTAATGCTAAAGACAGACAACACCACGGTTATGTGGTACATAAACAAGCAGGGAGGTACACACACCTACCCCTTTGCAGACTAGCCATGGCATTGTGGAACACGGCCTTGACCTTTCAAGTACAACTACAAGCTCAGTTCCTGCCAGGAAAGCTGAATACTCTGGCAGACGAACTAAGCAGAAATCTCATGGGCCCACACGAATGGAAACTTGAACCATGAATTTTCAACATGCTGGCACGCAAATGGGGGAGCCCAGACATAGTTCTGGGGTGAGGCAAACAGATCTATCAGTTGGACAAATTTTGCATAATAACTCATCACAAAAAAGCCTGGAAAGTGGATGCTGTATCCTTCCGCTGGAAAAAACTATCAGTTTATGCTTTTCTCCCTCTGCCTCTGCTTTCCAAAGTTCTACTAAAAGTCAAGCAGAACAAACCAAAAATGATTTTTATTGCTCCAGACTGGCCTTGCCAATACTGGTACCCACTCCTGCGCAATGTGTCACACCTTCCACCATGGCACCTGCCTCAGACACCTTGCTTACTGTCTCAGCTGAACAACCAAATTCTGCACACTCAACTCGAAACTTTGAATCTTGCAGCGTGGCTAATCACCTAAATTCACCCTTGGCATCCGTCAGTAAACCTGTGATGGATGTAATTTTGGAGGCGAGAGGGCCTAGTACTAGAAAATCTTATGGTGACAAATGGAAAAGATTCTGTGCCTGGAATCAATCAGAAGGGATAAGCACAGCAGTGCCCAACATTCCTCAGATTTGACAATACTTAACTGAGATGCTTCATAAAGGCCTGTCCTTTTCTTCCATAAAAATCCACACCTCTGCCATTTCAGCTCATTACAACACAGAACCTCTCCTCTTCTCTCATCCTCTGCTAAAGCAGTATCTCAGAGGGGCCAAAACTTAAGCCCACCCAGGAGAGCTCCAACCGCTGCCTGGGACCTCAATTTTGTATTGGAAAAGGTCACTCTCCCTCCTTTCGAGCCAGCTGCTACTGCAGACTTAAAATTTCTCTCCTGGAAAACAGCTTTCCTTTTAGCAGTCACTTCAGCTAGAAGGATTTCCGAATTATAGACTCTTTTGGCAGTGGAGCCTTTCGTCATTTTTCATGTGGACAGGGTATCTCTTAGGACCAATCCATCCTTCATGCCTAAGGTTTTATCCAGTGTGGCTTTCCCAATCCACAGAACGAGGGGGAGCGGATTCTGCATTCATTGGATATACACAGACAACTTAGATTTTACTTAAACAGGACAAAATCTCAAAGAGAATCTGAACAACCGCTGGTGGAATTTGCTGCAGGGGCAGAGGGAAAGACTGTTTCAAAGCAGACTATTTCCAAATGGATAAGCCATTGCGTTTATTTCTGCTATATGTACTATGGAAAAACTATCCCCCAGGGGATCAGATCCCATTCAACCAGGGCTACATCTACTTCTACAGCCTTTCTCAGAGGTGTTCCTACCAGGGACGTTCTAGAAGCTCCTACCTGGAACTCAGTTCATACGTTCACCAAACATTACCATTTACCACTTTTCTCTAAATCCAGAGCTGGCTTTGCCACTGCTGTCTTGCAGGGCCTTATAGCTGGTCCTAATGCTGTATAATTCCCTCCACCCAACCATAGCTTTGGGAATCTACCCAAATGTAATGACTGCAACAGTGAAACACAAAGAACATAGTACAGTTGTGTACACTTACCATAAATGTAGATGTTCAAGTGTATTCACTATTGCAGTCCTACCCCTCCAGCCCCTATTTTCTCTGGCTATACCTCTACTTTCTTTCACTATGCTTAAAAGCCCTTTTGGTGTATTTGCTTTTGGGATTGGGGGTATATTTTTTGTGTTTTTAATTTTATTTGCTCCCCATTTGGGGGGCACCTGACATCTGGTGCAAGAAAAACCGATGTAATGGCGTGGCTGCATGTTTTTATACCCCTGATGACCTGACATCATGGAAGAAGGGACAGCAACCGATGCAGGACCCAAGACTCTGTTAATCAGGATGACTGAGTGCAACCTGCCAGCAGATTACCCAAATGTAATGACTGCAACAGTGAATACACTCAAACGTCTACATTTATGGTAAGTGTACACAACTGTACATTTTATACCCCCCTGACGACCTGACGTCATGGAAGAAGAGACAGCATCTCATGAAATCCAAAGACTCTGGTATTCAGGCCGGCTGAGGGCTACCTGTAGGCAGATAACCCAAATGTGATGACTGCAACAGTGAATACACTCGAACATCTACATATATGTTAAGTGTACACAACTGTACTTTTTAGCCTGTTTGGAGGACAGCCTGGGATGCCGTCTGGTCCCATGGAGGCAGTGATGTCCTTCAAGGATGCATCTGCAGTCCTAACATATGGGTTGTCCTGCCTCAGGCAGCCCTTCGGTCGGCCGGATTCCAAAGTCTGGGTCTGGCTTCGGCTGATGTCGCACTTCACCCGACGTCATAGCTGCTGTGTATGGGTATAAAGGCATCAGCCGACGCCATTTTCCTCAGTCTTTCTTGCTGCGTGGTGCCCGAAGCAGAAGCTGTTCGCAAGTTCCGGTCGGTCAGATCCAGAGATTTCTACTACCGAAGACTTCTAAAAAGCTAAGTACCCCGTTGGGGACTCTTTCTTGCCTCAGCCGATGTCAGACAAAGTAAATAATTGTTTAACTTGTGGGAAACAAATACCTCATAAGGATTTCCACTCTTACTGCCTTCCTTGTTTAGGCCCAGACCACGATGTATCAGCTTGTCTAGCCTGTGCTTCCTTCAACCGACGGACGCTTAGACGTCGGTCGGAGTTTGCAGAAGAGTTTTTTGGTCCCGCTTTTGCATGCAAAATGCCGTCTGAGACTCCGACTACACAATTAGCTAAAAAGCGTAAGGAGAAGGATCGACACTCGCGGTCCGCAGTTTCGGCTGAAACCACAGTTAGGCCAACCGCGAGTGTCTCTGTTTCGGCTGAAACCGAGCCATCGGTTCTTCCTTCAGCCGAAAGCATGCCTCCGATAGCCGAGGCCTCACAGAGCATGGCTGAATCTGCTACTGAAATTACCCCTGCTGAAGCAGGCACCCAGGATTTATCAGATACTATTCCTTTAGACATATCTACCCCTGCACGTGGAGCTGCTAGACCCCCTGCATCTGTCTATCAAGGCTTTTTCCAGGGCTAAAGCAGCTAAATCTTCTAAGGCCTTACCTGCTAAAACTCCCTCTCACAGGCCTACCTCTAGTTCCCAAATGCTCAGCCTGGCTGAGGATCTCATTTCTTTGATTGGGGGATCCCAACCTCACCCAGACAGGGCCTCTCAACCCCCTCCAGATAAGAGACCTAGAACTGAACCCCCGGAACCTGTTTCTACAGACTATTCCTCGGATGACTCAGATATTTCAGACCCTCAGGAAGGCCCATATTCTCCTTATGAGGATTCTGATGCAGAAGACTCCATTCCTTCTGCTTCTCCTCCTGAAGAATTTTCCTTTGGGGAAACCTTACATGCTATGAGGGAACATTTTCAATGGCAGGGCCAGGATTTTTCAGATTCAAGGAAAAGGCTTAGGACTTTTTTACATTTACCACAGCATAGGCCTTTAGCCATTCCTCCAGTACTAACAGTTGTTGATGCATATAATGATGCCTGTACTGCCCTGATTCTCTCCTCCGGCCCCTGCCAAGCCTGACAGTTATTACAGGGTCCCGGACACACACTACCATTTGTATAAGGCTCCTGTTGCAGATCCTGAAACCATTTCACAGGGCCCCAAAGCTGTAGCAGCTGCCTCTGCCAAAAACCCTCTCCCATCTGAAAGGGAATCTAGAGCATTAGAGATGGGGTAAAAGGTTTATACTTCTGCTACTCTTTCGCCAGGGCCTTAAACTGTCAATTTCACATGATTCAGTACCAGGAATCTTTGTTAGACCAGCTAAATAAAAACTGTCCTCTCCTGAACCTATAGACCGTAAGTCCCTTCAGGATTTGGTACATAACTCTCAGCAGGTCAGTAACCATTTCTTAAAATGTGGCTATGATGCACTGGAGGCTTCCTTTAGATCAGCTATGACTGGAACAGTGATTAGAAGGCATGCCTGGTTAAAAGAACAATCCTTACCAGACCATGTTAAGTCAAAACTCCTAGATGCTCCTATGGAGAAACAAAATTTGTTTGGCTCCCCTGCACAGCAGGTTCTAAAGAAGGTAGAAGAAAAAGCAAAATCTGTCCAAACAGTCAAGGATTTCTTACAGGTCCAGCCTCCGAGGTTTAGCAGAAATTGGCCTTCGAAGAATTGGTCCTTTCCAGACACCTCCAGAGCACAGAGGCAGAAATAGACGCCCAAGAGGCAGAGGTCAATCCACGGGTGCCTACAGGGGACGTCAGTGGCAGCCTAACAACCAGAGAAGTACTGCCACAGATTCAGCTACAACCACTTCCACAGGACAGACACAATGACTTGGCTCTGATTCCGCCTACCAGGGAACAACTGGAAGCACCCTTTGGCGGAAAACTAGCCTTATTTTCCGTAAACTGGCATTACATTACATGAGACAAATGGACTTTACAAACAATAGACAAAGGCTACAGGTTTCACTTCCACTCTACCAAAAAGAGAGGAATGCCAAACCTACCACCAAGCCAAAAAACAAACGCTCTAAGACAAATCAACAACCTACTAAGGATGAGAGCTATAGAAAAGGTACCGCCTATGGAACAAGGACAAGGATTTTACTCCAGACTTTTCCTTGTACCAAGAAAAGAAAATCAGTGGAGGCCTATTCTCGACCTGTCCGCTCTGAACACATACCTCATTGTACCAAAATTCAAAATGCTGACCCTACAGCAACTTCTTCCCATGCTGGGCAAGGAGTCTTGGCTGGTGACTCTAGTTCTCAAGGAGGCATACCTGCACGTCCCTATACGACCAGATTGCAGAAGACACCTCAGATTTCTTGCAGGATCAGAGCATTATCAATTCTCAGCATTGCCCTTTGGCTTATCTACTGCGCCCAGAGTATTCACGAAATGCCTGGCATCAGTAATTGCTCATTGCAGGCTTCAGGGAATTCAAATTTACCCATACCTGGACGACTGCATAATACAAGCGGACAACAAGACAAAATTAACAAAAGATTTGGAAAAGGTTATACAACTGCTGCAAGCCTTGGGATACACAGTCAACATGCAAAAGTCAAGACTGGTACCATCCCAAAGGATAACATTCTTGGGTGCAGAACTGGACACATTAACTCAGATGACCTTTCTCACAGAAGAAAAACAAAACCAAGTACCAGTCTATTTCATGACATTAGCAACACAGACTCAGCTTACTGCAAGGAAAATCCTGCAAGCCCTGGGTTACATGGCATCCTGCATAATATTGATTCCGCATGCCAGACTGCATATGAGAAAGTTGCAATGGTACCTAAGGAATGTATGGTCTCAACACAAGCACAGTCTAGAAGCCCAGATTCCAATAATTCCATGCCTGAAGCAAGAATTCCTGTGGTGGGCTCAGGCCTGTCAGTTGAACAGAGGATTGCCTTTCCACAAACCTCATCCAAGCCAGACCATCACCACGGATGCCTCAGACCTAGGCTGGGGGCGCACATGGTGGACAAGTGTATACAAGGCCTATCGACACAAGACCAGCTGAATCTACACATAAATCAAAAGGAGATGCTGGCAGTGAAACATGCAATCCAGGCATTCAGATCATTTCTTCAGCAAGGACACCTGCTGATAAGGACGGACAACACTACAGTCATGTGGTACATCAACAAACAGGGAGGTACACACTCATATCCTCTATGCCGGGTGGCAATGGACCTGTGGAATGTGGCCCTGAACCTCAACATTCAACTCCAGGCCAGATTTGTACCAGGAAAAGAAAATTCACTAGCATACACCTTAAGCAGAACTACCACGGATGCTCACGAATGGATGCTGCATCCAGATATCTTCAAAACCATAATAAAGAAATGGGGACTACCAGAGATAGACCTGTTCGCCTCCCCACACAACCACCAATTGAAGAAATTCTGCACAAGAGCATACCACCCACTTGCTTGGAGGGTGGACTCCCTTTCCTTCAGCTGGAAAAACCTGACAGCATATGCATTCCCACCTCTTCCTTTGATGTACAAAGTCCTACTGAAGATCAAAGAGGATCAGCCAAAGATAATCCTGATAGCTTCAGACTGGCCGAGGCAGCATTGGTACCCGCTACTGAGGAGCATGTCTCGGACACACGCATGGGCTCTACCTCTATGTCCTTTACTTCTAACACAGAACAACTACAAGATCCTACATCCAAACTTGAAAACACTACAGCTAGCTGCTTGGAATATTGCATAAAACAAAATAACCCAGATTTATCTCAGAGGGTTAAGGACATTATCCTGGAGGCTTGCAGACCCTCCACAAGGAAGACTTATTCAGCCAAATGGAAAAGATACCTCATTTGGAGTGCATCGAAAGGGGAAAATGTATCATTGGCAAACATAGCAAACATCCTGGAATACTTAGCAGAACTGTTCCACAATGGCCTGTCCTACTCCTCCATTAAGATTCATGCATCAGCAATTTCAGCAGAATACAACATGGATCCTCCAGTCTTCTCTCATCCTCTACTCAGACAGTTCCTGAGAGGAATCAAAAATGTAAAGCCTCCAAGGAAACCACCTTTGCCTACATGGGATCTTAACTTTGTGCTGGAAAAGTTAACACTCCCCCCTTTTGAACCAGCAGAAACAGCAGACTTACAGTTCTTATCTTGGAAAACAGCTTTCCTGCTTGCAATCACTTCAGCAAGAAGGGTATCTGAGTTACAGGCATTAATGGCAGTACAGCCCTTCCTTATCTTCCATCAGGATAGAGTGTCTCTGAGAACTAACCCTACTTTTATGCCAAAAGTGGTCTCCAGAGTATCATTGAACCAAGCAATTCATTTACCTACATTCTTCCCCAACCCACAGAACAGGGGGGAATGACTACTACATACCTTGGATGTACACCGACAATTACACTACTATCTGGACAGAACTAAGACCAACAGAAAAACTGACCAGCTTTTGGTAGCATATGCAACAGGAATGCAAGGAAAAGCAATTTCAAAACAGACAATCTCAAAATGGATAGGAAATTGCATTAGATTTTGCTACTCTTTTCATGGAAAGACAACTCCAGAAAGTATCAGGCCTCACTCCACAAGAGCTACAGCCACCACTACAGCTTTCCTACGGTGGCTGCAAAGACATTTTAGAAGCTGCTACTTGGAGCTCCGTGCATACATTTGCCAAGCATTATAATCTTCCTTTATACTCCAGATCCCGAGCAGATTTTGCAACTGCTGTTTTGCAAGGGATCTTAACTACCATCTTTATCTTAGTACCTCCTCCCCAGTTTGGCTATGGTATTCTACCCATATGTTAGGACTGCAGATGCATCCTTGAAGGACATAGTACAGTTTTGTACCTACCATAAATGTAGATGTCCGATAGGTATGCATCTGCAGTCAGGATTACCCTCCTTCCCCTCTGTGGTATTCCTAGGGTATTTACCCCTCTTTTAGCTAGCTGGGGGAATCTGTTATGATGTATTTGTTTGTATATATGTATATATATTCTTATATTGTTTGCTCTCTACTGTTTGGAATTATTTGCATTTATCCAAATTTAGCCTTCCTAGAGGGCACCTGGCATCTGGGGCAAGAAACACTGAGGAAAATGGCGTTGGCTGATGCCTTTATACCCAATACACAGCAGCTATGACGTCAGGTGAAGTGCGACATCAGCTGAGGCCAGACCCAGACTTTGGAATCCGGCCGACCGAAGGGCTGCCTGAGGCAGGACAACCCATATGTTAGGACTGCAGATGCATACCTATCGGACATCTACATTTATGGTAGGTACAAAACTGTACTTTCTTTGCCCTGGACAGGGCTTTTGAGGACCTGTTTTTCAGATATGTAAGGTGGGGGGGGGGGTTGGGGGAGGGTTTGTTGCAAGTTAGAAGGAGATAAGGGAGTGACATTTTCACCAAACCTATCCATTAGCAGGCTCACTATCTCTTTGGGGTCAGTGTGTGTGATACCATTGGCCACTAGTTCTGCACATACTTTGGTCCTACATGGCTATAAAAGGCCTTATGGATATCTTTGGCAGTTCTTGCTAGGTTTCATTCAAAGTAGCTCTTGGAGGATTTAACAAGTTGTCTAATTTGCCTAGTGAGGCTGAGGAGAGGGTGCTTTTCCATTGTTGGGTCTTTGTTTTCTTGGACAGCAGCTTTTTGCATTTATTTTAAAATTTGTTGATGCTGCAAGTCCACCATGGTAGCTTGATTCTACTTGAGGCTCTGGCTTTGATTCTATCTGGTATAGCTGAGTTTATACTCTTATGGAAGTGATTGTAGAAGGCATTACTGTAAGCTTCAGCGTAGTTACCACTTTCAACTTGGGGTGCGCTTAGAATGCATTTATACCTTCACCTAGGAGGAAGTAGTTTGCCTTGTTGAAGTTTTTTAGTGTGATTTCACTCTTTGTAAGTTCTTGTGTTAGTGGCAGTTAAAAAAGGTAGTCAGTTTTAACTAATGAGGGTCCAACATTTACAGCAGTGCACCTGTTTCACTTTAGTGATTACTGGATCTAGAATATTTGTTCCTCTTGTCAGGGTATGGACAATTTGCTCCAGGGCATTTGATTTCACAAAGTCAAGGAACTTTTGTGCTAGCGAGTTTTTACTAGAGTAGGTTTCCCAGTTGATGATGGGATAAGCGAAATCCCCATAATCAGTGTGTTTGGTAGAATTTGAATTGTCTTCAGTTTGGTTAAGTAGGCTTCGTGGGTGTCATGACCCATGGAGAAAGATCTATGTAGTATGGTACATATTGCTGGGTTGTCCATTCATCCTTCCTCAGCCGAAGTCCGTGGTGACAATGGATGCTTCCCAGATCAAGTGAGGGAGGCATTTCCTGTGGAAGACTGTTCAAGGCGTGTGGTACCCCGAAGAGGCCAACCACAATGTCAGTGTGCTGGAAATGGGAGCAGAACTCATAGCATTGTAGGTGTTCCAAGGTACACTCCCTCCTGAAACTATCTATCTAACATTTATTGACCAGGAAAGTCAGACTAGGACAGAGCCTGTTTTCAGCGGAGGCCCAGGGAGAAACACTACAGATGCATGTCTTTGGAATATGAGAGGAAAACCACGCAAACTCGGGGAGGAGATGCAGACTATGCACAGAAGGCGCCCCAGCTGAGAATCGAACTGCGGAACCTGTTGCTGTGAGACAACAATGTCAAGTGTTGCACTACTGATCCGCCCAACTATTGCAATTTAAATGGACAACATGCCTGTAGTATGGTACTTCAACAAGCAGAGAGGTACTAGAGCTTACCTCGTGTCAAGAAGCTGTGAGAGTCTGGGAATAGGTGATCCCTTCAAATTGATTAATTATAGCAACACATATACTGGAGAAATAATGCAAGCAGGGCCATCTTATTGCCTCATGAGTGGTCTGTCAACACAGAAGTGGCAGAAATGATATTCCGTCAGTGGGGGACGTCCATTCTGCACCTTATTTGCATCTCCTCTGAACAACAAATGCAGCAGATTCTTTGCCTAATTCCTCCTCTAGGGGGAAGTCACTGAGAGATGCTTTCCTTCACAACTGGCCTCCCCATCTCCTCTATGCTTATCCCCAACCCTCTTAATCCCCAAATTCTTACAGAAAGCATCTTGACTGAAGAGCAAAGTCATCCTTATTGCCCCTTATTGGCCTCGTCAGAGTTGGTTTCACTTCCTTTAGCCTCATCTAGACTTCTTGTCTCACCCAACAGACATGATTCACCCAGATGTCTTTGGGCCTAAAACTGCCCACATGGTTTCTCCAATTCCGTTGATAACCAGGCAACCAAAGCTGTCATCTCCAGTGCATGACATTCTTTTATCTTCGCACAAACCTTCCACTAGGAAAATTTACAAGAGAAAATGGAAAAGGTTTGTCCTTTTGGTACAACAGCAAGACATGGTCCCTTTTTCAGCACCAGTATGTAATATTCTTGAATTCCTGGGTTTCTCTCTTTAATGAAAGAGCTAGTCACACAACCGTTGATTTGGCTGCCATTTCCAGTTTTCATACTGGAGCGGATAATTCTACTTTGGCTTTTTCATGTCTTTGTAAAGCCTTTATAAAAGGAGCCTTTCTGTTCCAGCCACCGTTCAAGGATCCATGTCCACCTTGGGATCTGAATTTAATGTTACGAAACCTAACCCAGACCCCATTTTAACAAGCTGCAAAATGTGGAACTGTGATATCTGACCTAGAAAACTGTATTTCTTGTAGCCATAACATCAGCAAGAAGAGTTTCAGAACTTCAAGCTTCATCTCTTAGGCAGCCCTGTTTAGTTTTTCATAAAGATGGTGTCCTTAAGAATCAATCCTTCTTTCCTTCCTAAGGTGATGTTAGGATCTAACATTAATCCAACTATTAATCTTCCCGTATTCTTTCCAAATTTTCCAAACAAAGGTGAATACATTTTTGTAATTATTAGATGTTCACAGATAATTATGCTTTTATCTTCACAAATCAGAGAAATTTAAAGTCAGATCAATTATTTGTATACTTTTCAGAAAGATTGTGTCCGCCAGTTTCGAAAGTAACTTTATCAAAATGGGTGACAGATTGCATTTTTTTGTTTATAAAACACTTGCTCTGGTTTTGACAAAACCTTTAAGAGCCCATTCAACCAAGTACATGGCAACTTCATCAGCATTTTTATTCGGGACTTCCATGGATGATATTTGTGCGGCTGCGACTTGGGCCAGTCCTCTTATTTACTCATTGGAAATTGGATATGGTCTCGAGGGGAAGAGTGGTCTTCAGCTCTACAGTACTCAGGAATAACCTTCCTTAGAAGCCTGCCTGGGATTCGGGTAGTTGGGGACTCTTTCCCATATGTTGAGGAGTGAATGAAAATTGACAACCTCAGATAAAGAAGTTATGTACTCACCTTAGCGTTCCATCTTTGTTGTCCATTTTTATTCTTCCTCAACTTCCTTACCTCCAGCCCCCTATTTCTTTTTCTGTTGAGGACTTCTGGAAGAAGAGGAGAACATTAGAGGAACCAATGTTTCTTCTGTTTGAGATCCAGATAGTGACTTTCCATCTTAAAGCTATAATTTTATTCCGTCATACAATAAGAAGCTGCAAAGAAGATCTAAGGATTGAGGGGGAATTCTGAATTGTGGATAAAGGAGGAGCTTGAGAGCTTGTAGTATCCACAAGCTGTGAAACAGCGGGCAAAGTTGGATCCAAGGATTGGATCCAAACCCGTGTGTGTTCAGGAAGAATGAAAATGGACAACACAGATGGAACTTTATGGTGAGTATATAACTTCTTACTGCTTCTTCTTCTTCCAAATATTCTAGGTGGTGTTCCATAAGGGACTGTAATGGCAGACATCTTCTCCAGGATGGGGGTAGTCTGCAGAGCCAAGGCTTCTGTGGTCTTTGATGGGCCTTACCAGTGCTCCTGAAGATTTGATTGACTGCTGCACTTTGGAGGCAGTCGGGGATGATTATCCCTGCTGGACATCCAGCACTCAAGATGTTTAGGTGCAGAAGATTATAACCAGAGGAGGTTGCATCCCATTTCTTTCTTTCTTTGCACCCTTGCTCAAGAAAACGTCCCAGTGTTCCACCCTCTTGACAAAAGGCCGCAGAACTAAAAATAAAAAAGCTCCTAGAAAAACAAGTCATTCAGGAGGTCCCACCAGACCAGCAAAGGATCTGGAGTTTACTCAAGTCAAAAATAAAATA